>NC_057795.1:128147339-128158855 GCF_018294505.1 Triticum aestivum | reverse complement strand
TAGGAGGTCCGTTTCATCTGTTTTGCGGTACGCCACACCCCTCCCGATGAACAGTACCCCCGTTTCGACTGTAGGAGGTCCATTTCGTCCGTTTTGCGGTACGCCACACCCCTCCTGATCAACAGGACCCCCGTTTCGACCATAGGAGGTCCGTTTCCTCCGTTTTGCGGTACGCCACACCCCTCCCGATCAACAGGACCCCGTTCCGAACGTGGCCGGTCGAACACAAGGTCGTTTCCTCCATTCTGCGGTACGCCAGGCCTCGTTTCCATCGCCTATTCTATCCAAGTCGGTTGGCTCCCACGCGTTCCATTGCCTCCCGATGAACACGACGCATTCCGTTGCCTCCCCATGAACACGACGCATTTCGTTGCCTCCCCATGAACACGACGACGACTCTGTTTCTCCGTTCCGACCCAGCCATGTATGCATGTGCGAGTAGGCGTTCGAGACCCCACCCGTATATACGTACGTGGCCGTATTTTCTTTCTTGCACCCTGGCCACTGTACGTACGTGTACATGCTACATGCGCGCCTCTACTACGACACATACGCGCCTCTACTACGACACGTGCACGCCTCTACATCGACCAGTATATATGTACGTACACGTTCGCGACCAGAATGACAACGCTACGTACGCTTCGACCAGGTGGGTCTTGACTGTCAGGCAGTTCCTTGCGTGCGAAAATATAGCTGGTGGGTCCCAGCAGTCAGAGGGGTGAATCGTTTTTTTTTGCCCGGATGCACTTCCTTCGCGTGCGAAGATGTAGCTGGTGGGTCCCAGCAGTCAGGGGGTGAATCATTTTTTTTGCCTGGACGCACTTTCTTGCATGCGAAGATGTAGTTGGTGGGTCCCAGCAGACAGGGGGGCGAATCGTTTTTTTGCCCGGACGCACTTCCTTGCGTGCGAAGATGTAGCTGGTGGGTCCCAGCAGTCTGGGGGGAACTTTTTTTCGTGAAATACAGTGGCCCGTCTGGTGGGTCCCCGCTGACAGGTGGAGGAATCATTATTTTCCGTGTAATAAGAAGGCACTTCCTTGCTGCGGCCGTGGACCCAGGTGTCAGCCTCTCCACGTACAGTCCACATCTGATGTAAGTCGTTCCTTGACCACGTTGACCACACCGCACCGAGAGCACCATGGCGGTGGACGACGGCGAGGCCTAGGAAGGGTACGACTCGGAGCCAGGGAAGACGCAGCAGTGGATGCCCACGCGAAGAGGAGTACAAGGGTTCACTGGTTCGGCTGCGGTGTGAGGCTGATGTCGCCGCAGAATAACAGGGGGTGTGGGTGAGTAGAGGGATGGCCTGGCCAGCGGTGGGAGTAGTAGGGGGCGGTGAGGCCTCCGCGGCATCACAGCCGGCCACGGGAGGCAGGAGCACGCGACACGATGCTACCTCTCGAGCACTGTGTTGGATTTCCCCGAAGAGGAGAGGATGATGCAGCAAAGTAGCATAAGTATTTCCCTCGGTTTTTGAGAACAAAGGTATGAATCCAGTAGGAGACCACGCACAAGTCCCTCATACCTACACAAAACGATAGCAACTCGCAACCAACGCTTAGGGGTTGTTAATCCCTTCACGGTCACTTACGAGAGTGAGATCTGATAGAGATAATATTTTTGGTATTTTTGATAGATAGATGCAAAGTAAAAATAAAGGCAAAGTAAAAACAAAGCAAGTAAATAAAGTGATATAGATTGATATGATGAGAATAGACCCGGGGGCCATAGGTTTCACTAGTGGCTTCTCTCAAGAGCATAATTATTCTACGATGGGTGAACAAATTACTGTTGAGCAATTGACAGAATTGAGCATAGTTATGAGTATATCTAGGAAATGATCATGTATATAGGCATCACGTCCGAAACAAGTAGATCGAAATGATTCTGCATCTACTACTATTACTCCACTCATCGACAGCTATCCAACATGCATCTAGAGTATTAAGTAAAAACAGAGTAACGTCGTAAGCAAGATGACATGATGTAGAGGGATAAATTCATGCAATATCATAAAAACCCCATCTTGTTATCCTCGATAGAAACAATACAATATGTGCCTTGCAACTCTTTCTGTCACTGAGTAAGGACACCGCAAGATTGAACCCAAAGCTAAGCACCTCTCCCATTGCAAGAACTACTAATCTAGTTGGCCAAACCAAAAAGATAATTCGAAGAGACTTGCAAAGATAACTCAATCATACATAAAAGAATTCAGACAAGAATCAAATATTTTCCATAGATAATACTGGACCATAAACCTACAATTCATCGGTCTCAACAAACACACCGCAAAAAGAAGATTACATCGAATAGATCTCCACCAGAGAGGGGGAGAACATTGTATTGAGATCCAAAAAGAGAGAAGAAGCCATCTAGCTACTAGCTATGGACCCGAAGGTCTGAAGTAAACTACTCACACTTCATTGGAGGGGCTATGGTGATGATGTAGAAGCCCTCCATGGTGGATGCCCCCTCCGGCGGAGCTCTGGAACAGGACCCAAGATGGGATCTCGTGGATACAGAAGGTTGCGGCGGTGGAATTAGGTTTTTGGCTCCTGTTCTGATCGTTCGGGGGTACGTAGGTATATATAGGAGGAAGGAGTACGTCGGTGGAGCTCCGAGGGGCCCACGAGGTAGGGGGGGCGCGCCCTCCACCCTCGTGACCTCCTCGGAAGCTTCTTGGAGTAGGGTCCAAGTCTCCTGGATCACCTTTGGTTGGAAAATCACGATCCCGAAGGTTTCATTTCGTTTGGACTCCGTTTGATATTCTGTTTCTTCGAAATACTGAAAAAGGCAAAAAACAGCAATTCTGGGCTGGGCCTCCGGTTAATAGGTTGGTCCCAAAAGTAATATAAAAGTGGAAAATAAAGCCCAATATAGTCCAAAACAGTAGATAAAGTAGCATGGAGCAATCAAAAATTATAGATACGTTGGAGACGTATCAAGCATCCCCAAGCTTAATTCCTGCTCGTCCTCGAGTAGGTAAATGATAAAAAAGAATTTTTGATGCGGAGTGATACTTTGGCATAATTTCAATGTAAATCTTCTTAATTGTGATATGAATATTCAGATCCGAAAGATTCAAGACAAAAGTTCATATTGACACAAAAATAATAATACTTCAAGCATACTAATCAAAGCAATCATGTCTTCTCAAAATAACATGGCAAAAGAAAGTTCATCCCTACAAAATCATATAGTTAAGCTATGCTTCATTTTCGTCACACAAATATGTTCCCAACTTCTATACCCCCGATGACAAGCCAAGCAATTGTTTCATACTTAAATAATCTCAAACTTTTTCAACCTTCACGCAATACATGAGAGTGAGCCATGGATATAGCACTATGGGTGGAATAGAATATGATGATGGGGATTGTGTGGAGAAGACAAAAAAGGAGAAAGTCTCACATCAACTAGGCGTATCAACGGGCTATGGAGATGCCCATCCATATATATCGATGTGAGTGAGTAGGGATTGCCATGCAACGGATGCACTAGAGCTATGAATGCTCAACAAAAGAAAACTAGTGGGTGTGCATCCAACTTGCTTGCTCACGAAGACCTAGGGCATTTGAGGAAGCCCATCATAGGAATATACAAGCCAAGTTCTATAATGAAAAATTCCCACTAGTATGAAAAAGACAACTTATGAGACTCACTACATGAGGAACAAGGTGCTACTTTGAAGCACAATATATGAGACTCACTACATAAAGAACAAGGTGCTACTTTGAAGCACAAGTGTGGAAAAAGAGATAGTAGCGTTGCCCTTTTTATTTTCCTTTTTTTGGGTGCCTTTTCTTTTTTTGGCCTTTCTTTTTTTGGGGCAATGCTCTAATAATGATGATCATCACACTTCTATTGATTACAACACAAGGATTACAACTTGAAACTTAGAACAAGATATGTCTCTATATGAATGTCTCCGGCGGTGTACCGGGATGGTGCAATGAATCAAGAGTGACATGTATGGAAAATAATGCATGGTGGCTTTGCCACAAATACAATGTCAACTACAAGATCATGCCATGGCAATATGACAAAAGTAATGTATGTCATGATGATGATGGTGGAAGTTGCATGGAAATATATCTCGGAATGGCTATGGAAATGCCATGATAGGTAGGTATTGTGGCTGTTTTGAGGAAGATATAAGGAGGTTTATGTGTGATAGTATATCGTATCACGGGGTTTGGATGCACCGGCGAAGTTTGCGCCAACTCTCAAGGTGAGAAAGGGCAATGCACGGTACCGAAGAGGCTAGCAAAGGTGGAAAGGTGGGAGTGCGTATAATCCATGGACTCAACATTAGTCAAAAGAACTCATATACTTATTGCAAAAAATTAGAAGTCATCAAAAATTCAAGTACTACGTGCATACTCCTAGGGGGATAGATTGGTAGGAAAAGACCATCGCTCGTCCCCGACCGCCACTCATAAGGATGCACAAGCCAGGTACACTTCATGTTTCAAATTTGTTACACAACTTTAACCATACGTGCATGCTACGGGACTTGCAAACTTCAACACAAGTATTTCTCAAATTCATAATCACCCAACTAGCACGACTTTGATATTATCACCTCCATATCTCAAAACAATTATCAAGCATCAAACTTATCTTAGTATTCAACGCACTCAAAAGAAAGTTTCACATATCTTGAACACCAAGTATATTAACATTAAGCAAACTACCATGCTATTAACGACTCTCAAAATAATCTAAGTGAAGTATGAGAGATCAATAGTTTATTTAAAACAAATCCACCACCATGCTCTAAAAAGATCTAAGTGAAGTACTAGAGCAAAAATTATCACGCTCAAAAGATATAAGTGAAGCACTATGAGCAAACTATCAAGCTCAAAAGATATAAGTGAAGCACATAGAGTATTCTAACAAATTCCAATTCATGTATGGCTCTCTCAAAATATGTGTACAACAAGGATGATTGTGGTAGACTAACAAGCAAAGACACAAATAATACAAGACACTCCAAGCAAAACACATATCATGTTGGTGAATAAAAATATAGCTCCAAGTAAATTACCGATGGAAGTGGACGAAAGAGGGGATGCCTTCCGGGGCATCCCCAAGCTTTGACTTTTTGGTGTCCTTGGATTATCTTGGGGGTGCCATGGGCATCCCCAAGCTTAGGCTCTTGCCACTCCTTGGTCCATAATCCATCAAAAGAATTCACCCAAAACTTGAAAACATCACAACACAAAACTCAACAGAAATCTCGTGAGCTCCGTTAGAGAAAGAAAAAACAAAAGACTACTTCAAGGTACTGTAATGAACTCATTCTTTATTTATATTGGTGTTAAACCTACATTATTCCAACTTCCTTATGGTTCATAGACTGAATTACTAGCCATAGATTCATTGAAATAAGCAAACAACACACGAAAAACAGAATCTGTCAAAAACAGAACAGTCTGTAGAAATCTGTAACTAACGAAAACTTCTGGAACTCTAAAAATTCTACCAAAATAGGAAGTCCTGGAAAATTTGTCTATTGATCATCAGCAAAAATAATCAACGCAAAATCACGTTCCTGTGATTTATCATAACTAAATTCGTACGCGCAAAGTTTCTGTTTTTCAGCAGAATCAAATCAACTATCATCGTAGGTTATCCTATAGGTCCTACTTGGCACGAACACTAATTAAAACATGAACCACATCTAAACAGAAGGTAGATGGATTATTTATTCCTAAACAGAATAAAACACAAAAACACAAAATAAAATTGGGTTGCCTCCCAACAAGCGCTATCGTTTAACGCCCTTAGCTAGGCATAAAAGCAAGGATAGATCTAGGTATTGCCATCTTTGATTTTCATTTTTTTTGGCGGAGTCATGCTCGAAACCGGGAGGTTCTTTCCGCTTCCCTTCATATTCGGAAATTTTTAGATCTAAAGAATCCAACCGCTTATTACAAAGAGTAATCAACATATTCATGCGGTGAAGATTTCGCTAACACTTTTAAGAGGCTCAAGAGATTTTTGTAAAAAAAATTACTTCGCAAATCTTCTCAAACACTTGGGTTTCTTCCTGGGTAGGATGAGATCCTCCCTTTTGGGGTAGTGTTCCCACTATTCCCTCTATAATTTCATGCACAATACTGGGATCAATCTCAATGAAATTTCCCTTGGCAATGCAATCCAAGAGTTGTTATGTGTCATGTTTAACCCAACATAAAAATTACGAAGAAGAATTCTAAAGTTCACCTCTAGGGTGCACTTACGATAAGATTACATCATCCTATACCAAGCATCTTTTAAGTTTTCTCCTTGCCTTTGCTTGAAGTGAAGAACTTCAAACTCGGGAGACATAGGAGCGGATAAGGAATTGAACATAAAGACAAGCAAACTAACACATGAGCAAGCAGAAAGGCAACGAGAAAAAGGCAAACGGGAAAGAGAGGAGGAGATTGGGAAAGAGAGGGCAAATAAAACGGCAAGGGTGAAGTGGGGGAGAGGAAAAGGAGAGGCAAATGGCAAATAATGTAATGCGAGAGATAGGGATTGCGATGGGTACTTCGTATGGTTAACTTGCTTGCGTGAGCCTCCCCGGCAACGGCGCCAGAAATTCTTCTTGCTACCTCTTGAGCACTGCGTTGGATTTCCCCGAAGAGAAGAGGATGATGCAGCAAAGTAGCATATGTATTTCCCTCAGTTTTTGAGAACCAAGGTATCAATCCACTAGGAGACCACGCACAAGTCCCTCGTACCTACACAAAACGATAGCAACTCGCAACCAATGCTTAGGGGTTGTCAATCCCTTCACGGTCACTTACGAGAGTGAGATCTGATAGAGATAATATTTTTGGTATTTTTGATAGATAGATGCAAAGTAAAAATAAAGGCAAAGTAAAAACAAAGCAAGTAAATAAAGTGATATAGATTGATATGATGAGAATAGACCCGGGGGCCATAGGTTTCACTAGTGGCTTCTCTCAAGAGCATAAGTATTCTACGGTGGGTGAACAAATTACTGTTGAGCAGTTGACAGAATTGAGCATAGCTATGAGTATATCTAGGCAATGATCATGTATATAGGCATCACGTCCAAAACAAGTAGATCGAAATGATTCTGCATCTACTACTATTCCTCCACTCATCGACCGCTATCCAGCATGCATCTAGAGTATTAAGTAAAAACAGAGTAACGCCGTAAGCAAGATGACATGATGTAGAGGGATAAATTCATGCAATATGATAAAAACCCCATCTTGTTATCCTCGATGGCAACAATACAATACGTGCCTTGCAACTCTTTCTGTCACTGAGTAAGGACACAGCAAGATTGAACCCAAAGCTAAGCACTTCTCCCATTGCAAGAACTACCAATCTAGTTGGCCAAACCAAAAAGATAATTCGAAGGGACTTGCAAAGATAACTCAATCATAAATAAAAGAATTCAGAGAAGAATCAAATATTTTCCATAGATAATACTGGATCATAAACCCACAATTCATCGGTCTCAACAAACACACCGCAAAAAGAAGATTACATCGAATAGATCTCCACAAGAGAGGGGGAGAACATTTTATTGAGATCCAAAAAGAGAGAAGAAGCCATCTAGCTACTACCTATAGAGCCGATGGTCTGAAGTAAACTACTCACACTTCATTGGAGGGGCTATGGTGATGATGGAAAGCCCTCCATGGTGGATGCCCCCTCCGGCGGAGCTCCGGAATAGGCCCCAAGATGGAATCTCGTGGATACAGAAGGTTGCGACGGTGGAATTTCGTTTTTGGCTCCTGTTCTGATCGTTCGGCGGTACGTAGGTATATATAGGAGGAAGGAGTACGTTGGTGGAGCTCCAAGGGGCCCACAAGGTAGGGGGCGCGCCTAGGGGGGCGCGCCCTCCACCCTCGTGACCTCCTCGGAAGCTTCTTGGAGTAGGGTCCAAGTCTCCTGGATCACGTTCGGTTGGAAAATCACGATCCCGAAGGTTTCATTCTGTTTGGACTCCGTTTGATATTATGTTTCTTCGAAATACTGAAAAAGGCAAATAACAGCAATTCTGGGCTGGGCCTCCGGTTAATAGGTTAGTCCCAAAAGTAATATAAAAGTGGAAAATAAAGCCCAATATAGTCCAAAATAGTAGATAAAGTAGCATGGAGCAATCAAAAAATATAGATACGTTTGAGACGTATCACACGACCGGCGCTGGTTTGGGCAGCTGGAGCAAGAAGACCCGAGGTTGAAGAAGCACTACAACCGTTGGATGAACATCGTACGGTAACAGGATCTAGAATCGTTCATATTGACTAAGTTGACAAAGCCCTCCGTCCCCGTCAACTTGGTAGGCCCACAAGTCAGCCTCCCAGTATGCTGGGTTCCAGCTGGCAGGGGGAATATTCATTTTTTCGTGCGTAATAAGGAGGCACTTCCTTGCGTGCGAAGATAGCTGGTGGGTCCGACATGTCAACGGGGGCACGGTTTTTTTGCGAAATATAGAGGCCCTTCAGGTGGGTCCCAGATGTCAGGTGGAGGAATCAATATTTTGCGCGTAATAAGGAGGCATTTCCTTGTGTGTGGCCATGGACCCAGTGGTCAGCCTCTCCACGCACAGTCTACTTCCGATGGTGTCGTTCATTGACCACGTTGACCACGCCGCGCCGAGCGCATCCAAGGTGGTGGACGATGGCGAGGCCCTGGACAGCAACGAGCCAGAGATGGGAAGAGGCGGGAGTAGAGTCGCAGATGGAGAGGTGTACGAGGTGTAACTGGTTCTAGTGCGGTGTGGTTCGGCAGTTGGTGGAGAAGAACAGGAGGTATGGAGGGGTGGAGGGATGGCCTGGCCAACGGTGGAGTAGCACTTCATAGCAAAGCGTCCTAAGCAGAGCTGCTAGCAGTAGGAGGCAGGAGGTGGTCCCTGCAGCGCTGGAGGAAGAAGACGAGAGATTGAAGATGGATGCCGGTCGTTGGATGTAAATCCAACGGCTAACATGTCAGAATCATTTGTTTACTAAATTGACAACGACTTGCATTGGCTTCGACCTATTGGCCCACATTTCAGCCTCCAAAAATGTGGCACGTATTCAACCCATTTTTTCAGAATTTACAGTCTTTTTTTTGCGCGGTAGAATTTACAGTCAATTTGATCTTTTTTTGAATTACAGCCATTATCTGGGCTGGGTGAACAATTAATGTAGCGTCCATGCGGCCCATTTATTTTATTTCCTAAAAAATTACAGGCCATTTGCACTTTATCTAGATACACGATTTTGCTAGGCTGATTCTAATTATAATGTTGGGTTGGGCCAGCAATGTTATCAACAAACAAAAAAGATCTGAGCATTTTGTTAAAATATATTTAAATAATAAGTGATATTATTACATTCATCCTAAAATCTTACCAAGCTTTTGTACACAATCACTAGGATTTTCGTGCCAAAACAATCCAGGATTTTATTTGTTAAGAAATTATTTTTATAAGTTAATAAGATGTGGGATATTGTTTTCTTACATATGTAATATCTGTTAAATATATGATGACAATAAAAATAATATATAATAACATATAAAATAATTTAAATATATATAATATAGTTAGAAGGGAAACATAAGTTGTACCTGGCGTTCCTATTCTTATATAGAAAAATAGAAAAGACCTCTGTGTTTTCTTCAAAAAATACATAAATTGGGCTGCCAAAAATAAAACCTCGGATGGGAGGTCCATAGGCCGGTCGATACATGACGTCCCTAAGAAAATACAAACAGGCCCTCCCATCCGAGGTCGTGGGCTACGCATGTTAAAAATGAAAGCCTAGACAGGGCAGCCCAAAACCACGTCCAACACTTGTCAAAACTCCGTCCCTCGTTTTCTCTGTGTTTTGCACACTCGACATTGTGTGGGCATTTTGACTGTGCATCATATGAAGATGTGCTATGCATGAATGTTGATCAGCATGATGTTAGCTGGATGGTAGTTCCATTTTCGACCATGAATAAACTTCCAAGATGATGTTAACCCTGTTTGAAAAGGCTGTGTTAATATAAATGCTCTGCCTCTGAAAGTTGCAGTTTGTTATCTGAAACTGAACTTGCAGTTTCTTATCTGAAACTGAAGCTTGCAGTTTCTTCTCATCTGCACTTTTATACTCCTATGAAACTACATTTTTTAAGTGCTAAAAATAGATCTCTAGAATTCATAAAATTCTTCATATGCTCAATACTGCAAATCTGAAATTCAAAAGACATTCATATCTGAAAGTACTCTCAAAATACATAACACAAAACACAATTCACAACCTGCAAATACTGACAACCCTAAGCTCCTCTTGACAATTCACAACCTGCCCGACTATTGGGCTGGGGGGCAGCCCCCTCCTATTCCTCGGCAGCAGACAGCCGCCCCGTGAGACGATGTGAACGGCGAGGGACGCGATGGCGGGGAAGCGTCGTCGGGCCAACTGCTTTTCTCCTCTTGCAGTTGGGTTCGGTCGACAAAGACTCCACCGGCTCGATCTAGCAGGACACCCTCACAAACGACACCCCGTAGATGCTCGATCCTTCAATCTCTGGTGGATGCTCCATCTAGGATCGATACTCCCACCACCGCTCCCTCACGATCGGATTCGGTGAATCTGTTTGCTCCATGGCCCAGAGGAGCAGCTCTATGTACTCCGGCGCGACTCCTTCCGGGAGTATCGCCGCCTTTTCGCTCTGTTGCAGATATTTGGCCATGGATGTCACCATCGCCGCTAGTTGGTCCTTGTTGTCAAACCAAGACTGTATCTCCAACATCCTAGCTAGCTTCACAGGGTCGCCGTCTGCGATCCTCACGTATCGGTTGTACTCCTCCATCGATCTACTTCTCCATAGCACCTTCACTCGCCGGCGGTGGTTTTTGAATGGAAGAGGAGAGGAGAAGCGCTGGTTTTGGATTAGAACGGGAGAGGAGCGACGCTGGTTTTGGACTAGAACAGGAGAGGAGGGGCGGCGGTTTTGAAATGGAAGAGGAGAGGAGCGGCGCTGGATTTAGATTGGAACAGGAGAGGAGTGGCAGTGGTTTAAGAGGAGAAGAGCAGAATAGCGGCGCTGGTCTTGGAAGTATTTTTTTGTTGTTTTGCGTATTTTGGGTCAAAGTTTGACCACGTACTGTATGTGACAGGCAAAATGTGAATGCATGTTACCAAAAATTATATTATTTTTGCAACGTATAACATATATTTTATGTGGGAAAATCATGGTCAATTATGACCCAGAATAAAAGGGAGACTAGTTAATGTGGGGTCGCTTTCTTAATTGAAGGGTAAATTGATTTTGATTTTGATCCAGTCACAGCGCCCCGGCCCTCTCGCCCAATCCTAAATCGCTGCCGCACACTCCTCTCCCTCTTCTCCATTGCAAAACCACCTCATCTCCTCTCCATCATCTCCATTCCAAAACCACTGTCTCACCTCTCCCTCTTCTAATCTTCTCCATTGCAAAAACACCTCCTCTCCTCTCCATCATCTCCATTCCAAAACCACCTCCTCTCCTCTCCATCATCT
>NC_057795.1:128127902-128147115 GCF_018294505.1 Triticum aestivum | reverse complement strand
ATCTTCTCCATTGCAAAACCACCTCCTCTCCTCTCCATCATCTCCATTCCAAAACCACCTCCTCTCCTCTCCATCATCTCCATTCCAAAACCACCGTCTCGCCTCTCCCTCTTCTGATCTTCTCTCCATTGCAAAACCACCTCCTCTCCTCTCCATCATCTCCATTCCAAAACCACCTCCTCTCCTCTCCCTCTTCTCTATTGCAAGACCACCGTCTCTCCTCCCATCTTCCAAAGCTAGCACCGGACCACTCAGAACGACATCTATGGAGAGGATGCAGCAGCGAATCAGGCAGATCGCCGGCGGCGACCAGGCAAAGTTAGCCAGGTTGAAGGAGATCCTTAGTTGGTTTGACAATGAGTGGGAGATTTCGAGGATGTTGCGGGCCATGTGGCAATGTATGCGAAAGAGCGAGACGGCGGTGATGTACATGTACTCCTCGGCGGCAGTCACGCCGCAGTCCTCCGAGTTCATCGAGTATCTACTATGGGCGATGGAGCAAACACATTTGCCCGAGGTGACAGTCAGGCGGAGGTGGTGGGCGTATAGGTCGAAGGTCGAGCACCCAGAGGATAACGAATCGATCGAGTATGGTGTGCCGTTTGTGAGGGTGCAGAGCCAGCCGGAGCCACAGGAGTATTCGTTCTCCCACCGCAAGAGGAGGCCGGATGGTGCGACATCGCTTCCCCGCCGTTCTCCACGGTTCCCTCGACGCTTGCCTCGTTTCAACAGCGGCGGTAGGGTTTAAGGTAAGCTTGGCACTAACCTAATCTTCCACCTGCTCATGCTTACAATCAGTGTGACAGCTAATGAAAATCATGCTTACAATCAGTCTCCGAGTACTATGCCAATCACCCTAAAATAGCTCTGGACCTTTGGGTCAAAGTTGTGACACAGTGTACAAATAAAGAAAAATAGATTGGTGCTTCTTTCAGAAAAGAGTACTCCCTAGAAAACTGCCAATATAAGCTACTAGTATTTGGTTAGAGGATTTGCTGTTGAGAAAGATCCGTCCACAGAGAGCGCCACACATCCCACTGGTTGTGGTGGATGCCAATGCGTGCATGAAGCATGGTTGGTGTCGGTAATTTTTACTTGGCACACCTCGCACTCTGCATATATGCCGGTTCCATACGTACATTTATGGAGTTCCACCAAAATGCAGTTGAATAACCCTATTTGCACAGATAATGAAAAAGCGTGATTACATTATAGTGGCACTAGTTGATGAAACATACAAAATAAATAGAAGAAAATATTGCGATAGTATCATAGTATGCCATGATGTGAGGGCGAGATGGGCCCTACGACGCCTCATACGGTACGCCTCATACTGGACATCGTCCCAAGTCTCCCAGATACACCTTCTGCTAGTAATGAACATCAGTGTACAGAAGTAGTACAAGGAGGCGCCTTGAGACATTCAAATCTCTATTTTTGTACATATCAACTAAAATTAAGCACCTCAGTTTGCAGAAATGCTTAAACATTAACAATGGGACTAGTTGATGAAACATAATTTAACAAGAGAAGCACTTTCTTTATATACATTGGAAATGAAATGATAGAGACACTCGCTCTATTTTAACTGTATTATTACTTCATTTTATCAGTGACACTAGGGTCGAGCAGGTGGCAAACGAGGTGTACCGTGCGTCGCAAGGATGGAGGCCGGGGGTGCTTAGACTGGGATGCTGAAGCTGGCTCTTTCAGTCACCAACATGGATGATTCAATTCATGGGACCTTTTGGTGCAGTTCACCTAAAATGAAGCAATGTCCCGTGAGCTAGCAGCTTCTTCTTCAAAAAAATTAAGAAAAGGGCTCCAGCCCCAGTTCCATTTCCATCAGAAAACGAAACCCACAGAGCTTCTTCTTCATTAGTTGCAATAAAATTGAGCAACAACAAGGTTGGTTGTGAAGCTCCTGGAATGCTCAACTATAATTTGGATATCATTTGTGCAGTTCAACTAAGATCGAACGTGAAATGTATATCTCTGTTTGCACAAAAAAGGTGGAAAGGAGGGTGACTAACAAGTGATGAAACATGCATCAAATGAAAAGAAGCACGTTCCTTATCTGAATGGCAATCCTACAAGGACAGTATCAATTTCTAAAGCAGTGGCATTGCTAGATATTAGTGTGGGCATTAGGATTAACTATGACAACAGTTAAATACGACATTACTTTGGGCACAGGAGAGTAGGCGGACCAGGACAGTTGCATTTCTAACGAAAAGAACCAACTTATCTTAATGGGAAATTCTAGCAGGACATGTAAAGAAGTGTCGTTCATTCATATTACTGGAGGCATTACATCGAAAACAACATTGGTTTAATGTGTTCTTACTTTTAACAGTGCGACTCCTACATTTTACCAGTGGCATTGAGGGAGTCCCGGACTAGGGGGTGTCCGGATAGCCGAACTATCATCTTCGGCCGGACTCCTGGACTATGAAGATACAAGATTGAAGACTTCGTCCCATGTCCGGATGGGACTTTCCTTGGCGTGGAAGGCAAGCTTGGCGATACGGATATGTAGATCTCCTACCATTGTAACCGACTCTGTGTAACCCTAACCCTTTTCGGTGCCTATATAAACCGGAGGGTTTTAGTCCGTAGAACGGACAACAATCATACCATACGCTAGCTTCTAGCGTTTAGCCTCTTTGATCTCGTGGTAGATCTACTCTTGTACTACCCATATCATCAATATCAATCAAGCAGGAGTAGGGTTTTACCTCCATCGAGAGGGCCCGAACCTGGGTAAAAACATCGCGTCCCTTGTCTCCTGTTACCATCCACCTGGACGCACAGTTCGGGACCCCCTGCCCGAGATCCGCCGGTTTTGACACCGACATTGGTGCTTTCATTGAGAGTTCCTCTGTGTCGTCATCTTTAGGCCTGATGGCTCCTTCGATCATCAACAACAATGCGGTCTAGGGTGAGACTTTTCTCCCCGGACAGATCTTCGTATTCGGCGGTTTTGCACTGTGGGCCAATTCGCTTGGCCATCTGGAGCAGATTGAAAGCTACGCTCCTGGCCATCAGGTCAGATTTGGAAGTTTGAACTACACGGCTGACGCCCGTGGAGACTTGATCTTCGACGGGTTCGAGCCACAGCCAAGCGCGCCGCACTGTCACAAATGGCATGATCTAGCTGTAGGACCTTGAAGTATGTCTAGATGGGGGTGATTAGACTACTTGGCCAATTAAAAACTTAACCTTTTCCCAATTTTAGAGTTTGGCAGATTTTAGCTATCTTGGGACAAGTCAAGCAATCATCACACAATTCAAGCAAGCATGCAAAGAGTATATAGGCAACGGAAATTAAAGCATGCAACTTGCAAGAAAGTAAAGGGAAGGTTTTGGAGGATTCAAACGCAATTGGAGACACGGATGTTTTTGGTGTGGTTTCGATAGGTGGTGCTATCGTACATCCACGTTGATGGAGACTTCATTTCACGAAGGGTAACGGTTGCGCGAGTCCACGGAGGGCTCCACCCACGAAGGGTCCACGAAGAAGCAACCTTGTCTATCCCACCATGGCCGTCGCCCACGAAGGACTTGCCTCACTAGCGGTAGATCTTCACGAAGTAGGCGATCTCCTTGCCCTTACAAACTCCTTGGTTCAACTCCACAATCTTGTCGGAGGCTCCCAAGCGACACCTAGCCAATCTAGGAGACACCACTCTCCAAGAAGTAACAAATGGTGCATTGATGATGAACTCCTCGCTCTTTATCTTCAAATGATAGTCTCCCCAACACTCAACTCTCTCTCATAGGATTTGGATCTGGTGGAAAGAAGATTTGAGTGGAAAGAACCTTGGGGAAGGCTAGAGATCAAGATTCATATGGTAGGAATGGAATATCTTGGCCTCAACACATGAGTAGGTGGTTCTCTCTCAGAAATGGTAAGTTGGAAGTGTAGGTTTGTTCTGATGGCTCTCTCCACGAATGAAGAGGAGGTGGAGGGGTATATATACCCTCCACACAAAATCTAACCGTTACACACAATTTACCAAACTCGTTGGGACCGATTCAACAAACTCGGTCGGACCGATTTAGTAAACCTAGTGACCGTTAGGATTTTCGGTGGGACTGACATGCAACTCGGTAAGACCGATTCGGTTAGGGTTAGGGCATAACGTAATCTCGGTAAGACCGATCACTCAAACTAGGTGACACCGATTTTGGTAATAAGCTTTCCAGAGAGTTGGTCAGGTAAACTTGATGGGACCGATTTGCTCTTTTCGGTGAGACCAAAATGTTACAAAAGGGAAACAGAGAGTTTACATTGCAATCTCGGTGAGACCGATCGCTCACTTCGGTTAAACCGAAATGTTCCGAAGGGAAACAGAGAGATTGCAATCCCATCTCGGTGAGACCGAGATCCCTATCAGTGGGACCGATTTGCCTAGGGTTTGTGGCAGTGACTATGACATTAGAACTCAGTGGCGCCGGATAGAAAGAATCGGTGTGACCGATTTTGGCTTTAGGTTTAGGTCATTTGTGGATGTGAGAAAGTAGTTGAGGGTTTTTGGAGCATATCACCAAGCACATGAAGCAAGAGGCTCATTAAGCAACACCTCATCCCTCCTTGATAGTATTGGCTTTTCCTATAGACTCAATGTGATCTTGGATCACTAAAATGTAAAATGAAGAGTCTTGAGCTTTTGAGCTTGAGCCAATCGTTTGTCATTAGTACTTTGAGGGATCCACTTTCATCATCCATGCCATGCCATTCATTGAGCTTTCCTGAAATAATAGTCTTGGAATAGAATTAGCTCAATGAGCTATATGTTGTTATGAATTACCAAAACCACCTAGGGATAGTTGCACTTTCAATCTCCCCCTTTTTGGTAACTGATGACAACATATAGATCAAAGCTTCGACAAATGATAATAAGATTGAAAAACGTCGTCGCTTTGAGAAGTATGTGATAAGCAAGAGCTCCCCCTAAAATTGTGCTTAGTTTAAGATTTGCTTTGGGCTGCAAATGCACAAGGAATTAGGCTCATGGGTTACTCTTCCATGTCACATACATCTTGGTGGAGCGCTCAAAATGATAAAGATTGAATACATGCACTCATCACCAAGCAAAGTGAATGATCATATAAGGATAAGATAAGATAATATCATCAAACATGCATAAGTGTAGCTTATGATCAAACACATGATCATCAATGTCTCACAAAAATAGCATAGTATCTCAAGCAATCAAAAGCAAACAAAGTTTAACCACGAAACCAAGAGAGAACAAAAGCAACACTTCTCTCTCTCGAAGCCTATGATCTATACATTTTTCTCCCCCTTTGGCAACAAGTTACCAAAAAGTTCATACAAAATGCATAGTGCTAGATCGACTCTTAGGCTTGATCTTCAGGTGGTGGTGTCCGAATAACTCCAAGAATGAAGGCTTCAGTTGAAGTGGATGGAGCTGGAGGAGTTGGTGCTGGAGCTGTTTGCACTGGAGCTGTAGGAGTTGTAGCTGGTGCAGATGATGTGGCTCTGGTGTCTGTCACAGGCACTGCAGCTGACCTCTGAGCTCTAGGCACTCTGGCAAATACATTAGTGGTAGTCTTGCCCTTCTTCTCCTGCATGTCATCCTGTAGCTGCTCCACAACTGACTGAATCTCGGTTACTTTGACATCTAGATCATGGAATTTTTGTTCCATGATTCTTTCCAAGCTCTCCTGATTCTGAGTGAGGGTGGCCAATCCCTTCTCAATCCTCAGTGTTGATGCTATCAAGTAACCAAGCTGTTCCTGCTTGTTCTTCAAAAAGTACTCAGATGCCTCCTCTTGAGTTGGCATCTTGGCAGCCTTCTCTTTCCTTGCCTTCTCCTTCTTCTCTTGAGCTTGTACTGATGATGGTTCATTCTCATTCATGACAACCTGATTGTCCTCAAAGTCTGGATAGAGAGGAAAATGTTCCTTATCCAATAGATATTTTCTTGTGCCCATCTTTGAGTTAATCAACTCCCGAATCTGAGGGGCATATCCACAACTTCTCTTTTGGTCTGCTGCAGTCCTCTTAATGGTCTCTACCATAAGGCTCATGACCTTGAATTTCTGTGGCACATCAAACAAATGCAACATGTTGATTGCATGCCCTCTAATCATGTTGTGGTCACCATACTTAGGCAACAGAGTGTGCCTTAGGATCCAGTTGATTGTTGGCAGCCCTGATAGAAGAAAGTGGACTGACCCAAACTTATGTGTCTCTATAGCTTTGTCTGGGATCTCCTTGTACATGTGTGCCATGGAATTGTGGTCCATCTTCTTCCTGGCATAGACATCCAAGTCATCTTCATTTTCCTTTGGGGCATTGATCAGTTTTGCCCATTCCTCAACTGTTGACTGGTACCTTGTACCTTCAGACATCCAAAGTATCCTCCCATCTGGATAGAAGTGTGCTATGGAGTAGAATTGCATAATGAGTTCATCATTCCAGTTGGTGAGCTTTTGCCCAACAAAATCTGCAACTCCACAAGCAACAAAACTGTCTTGCACTCCAGGATAGTGTTCCTCATTTTCTTTCATGTAGGTCCAGTCGACCCACCTCATATCACACACTATGGGATTCTTGTCCAACAAGATTGTCTCATAGAAGTCCTATTGTTCCTTTGTATGGAACCTGTAATCAACAGCAGTCCTTCTCCTTGTGGCATATGGATCTGTCATCCTCCATAGCCTCAACCCTGAGTCTCTTCTGATCTTCATGTCCCCAGCCACAGGATGGGCATCATTGTGGTCTGGTATCTTGGGCTTGAGCTTCCTCAGGACTTGTCCTTCTTCATCTTCCTCATTAGCAACTTCAGGCACTGGGGCCTTGTTCTTCTCAGCACCTGGAATACTCCTGGTATTCCTTTTTAGTGCAAGCTTGGGCTTGGGGGTAGCTTTGGGTGCTTCCTTGGGCTTTGATGTTGCAGCCCCTGATCTAATAGCATCACCCATCAGCTTTTGTGCCTTGGGTGCTGGTGCAGCAACCTCTTCTTCCTCTTCAGAGTCTCTCCTCATTGAGGGATTTCCAAGAACCTGGGCAGTAGTGGTTCTAGCTCTCTTCTTCTTCTTATCCTGAGCAGCTTCATCTTCTGATTCAATGGTAAACTTCATAGTTTCTCCAGTGTGAACTTTCTTGGGCTTGGAAGTTGTGACTCTCTTTGCAGGTGCCTCTTTGGGTTCAGTCTTTTCAGGCACTTGAGTAGATCCTCTGACCTTCAGCATAGGTGTTCTCTTGGCAGGAACCTTCCTATTGAGTCTAGGTTTAGTGTTATGTGCTGAGGCATACTCCATTTTGACCACTACCTTCTTGGAGGTAGCCTCATCCTCTTCTGCTCTATAATCCTCATCCTCAAAATCTGAGGTTCTCTTCTTCCTTGTCCTGGTGGCAGCTTTAGGCAGATTGCATGGGGTGCTCCTGTTGCCTTCATCTGAAGTGCTAGAGAGACTAGTGCCCTCACTCATGTGATTGTGCTCTTCTGACCTGTTCTGACTATCACTTTGGTCTGACATGCCGCAAATCACCGACTGCTGACCCTGTGAAGAGTTATAGATGAGATAGAGTGGATGAGCATCACAAAATGCAGAGATTTTTGCAAAAGAATGATTCAAAAATTCAGTTTTAGTTTTCCACAGAAAGCATTTCGGATCAACCGATTTTCAAAGTCGGTGATACCGAAGTAGTTTTGGAACCTAAACTGATGAACTCGGTTGGATCGAGTCACAGTTCAGTGGCACCGAGACTGCTAGGGTTTCACAAAGTCCTAAAATCGGTCTCACCGATTAGCAATTCTCGGTCATACCGAGAGTTACTAGTGCAATGGCGTTAGCCAAATCGGTAGGACCGAGTTTTTCAACTCGGTGGGTTCGAGATGGTTTCGGCGGAAACCTAACCCTAAATTTTCGAATCCCATCTAATCTAAAGATTGCATTGACTGGATAGGTGTGTTTCAATCGTGGCAAGAATCAATAAGAACACAATGTGCTAGGAATCGAACGAGGATAGCACTGTGATCGAGTCCATACCCTAGCTTGGTGATGAACTCGCTACGGTGGCAATGGCGGGGGTGAAATCCGTTGACGGCGGCGGAGACCAGCGACAGGAGGCGGCTGGTGACGAGGAGACGATCCGGAGACCCTGGAGGCAGAGTGAGCTGTTGCGCGGGCGAAGAGGTTCAGAGAAATTTCCAAATTTTTGCCCGTGACTATATATAGCCCGACCCTATCGGTGTGACCGAGTGGAACAACTCGGTGGCACCGAGATGCATAACTGTGTACAGTTACAGCAACTCAGTGTGACCGAAAAGTTAAAATCGGTTGCACCGAGATTGAAAACCTAGATCGACTTAGTGATCTCGGTAGGACCGAAATGGAGGAATCGGTCAGACCGAGACTCACAGAGAAGTTTTGGAAGTTTAAGTCTATGACGAATCGGGGACTCCGAGTGCTCCTCACACAGAGTGGTTCGAATCTGACTTGATCAAATTTTGTGATGTAGCTTGAATAGAGTTTGAGACGAGAAAAGCATAGATAGCTAAAGAAGGTTCTTAGGCATTCTTGTCCATCCACTTGGCAAAAAGAAAAAGAAGCCAATCACTCAAAACAACAAGTGGGTGTCCTTGAATGAGTAAAATATGCACCAACATGCTCACACAATAAGATGGCAAATGAAATATGTGGCAAAACATGCACAACCAATTCTAGCATCTGTCAAACAATTGGCAATGACTAGGTCATCTATATATGAGTATATTGACTTAGGAGTCAAATGAAAACATTTGATCATAGGTCATACTCATCGTTTAAGCTCAAGTGGGGTTACCACTTTTACATAATGCATTGATGTGTTCACACCATTAGAGTTTCTTTGACTCAATTCTTAGAGTTAAGCTCCCCCTAGATGTGAGATCCCCTTTTAGAGGGATGAAGTAACCTTGGGTTTTGTCAATGATGGCTTCATGTAGGTGTTGAAGATGTGGATGCTCAATGTTGATGTAGATCATTTGGAGCAATCCTTTGGAGTGAGTTGCACTTTCAACTTACCTACATGGGTTAGTCCCACAAGGAACAAACAAGAATATCCATAGACATAGAGTGATGCACACACAAGATGATGTCCATGAAATCATTAGGTTACCTTGTCCCTTGCCTTACCAACATGAGGGTGTGTGACTCCTTGAACTAGTGCAAGATGTGGAAGTTGATTGCACTTGTTCTTTCCATAATGATATGAGTGAAGAATGTTGGCGGAGTCACCCTCAAGAACTCTCTAGTTCTTCTTCTTCGGGATCCACATCATCTTGATGGGAATCCTTGGAGTTGTAGTTGTACTTTATGAAGTAGAACTTGTCGTAGTCTTGGGAACCCACTTGACCGAGGCCTTAGGTGCTTCTTCAAATAAATCAATCTCTTCTTGAAGCTTGTCCTTGCCTTTGTTCTTGTGGTCTTGTGGTGGAAGATCATTTTGTTCTTGTGTTCCTTTGAAGGAAGTATGATCATACTTCTCTTGTTGAGGAACAAACTTCGTCTTGGGGTATTGATCTTCTTCCCACTCAACTCCATTGGCATTAAACTTTCGTTCAAAACCAACACCTTGATTCTTCCTATGCCTTCCTTGCTTGCGTACAATTTCCTCGAATTGCTTACTCCCGGCAAGGCTCTTGTAAACACCTTTCTCTATAATTCCCTTCAATAAGGTATTTTCTTGCTCAAGTGTAACTTGGCTAAGAGAATCATTAGTGGAATGAAGAGAACTACTAGAGGCAACAATATTGGATTTGACATTGTTATTGTTACTACTAGAGGAAGGATCTTTCTTGTACTTGTTACTAGACTTGACTTGAGGCATGTAAGTAGATAAGAGTAAACGCTTGGCAATGTAAGAAGAACTTTTCTTACGGATATCATCATTGATTGCTTTTAAGAACTCATGCTCTTTCTCAAGATTGAGCTTTTCAAAGCGTAACTTCTCATGAGCCCTTAAAAGTTCTCGATGATCTTCGAAGATAGTTTCATGAGCTAACTTAAGAGTGTTTAGTTCTTTAGTTAGAAGCTCAATCTTCTCCTTATCATTGTCATTCGTTTTATCTTGATTAGCATGATTAATTGACATTTCGTCATAGTATTCATCACTAGAGTTGTCAACAAGTAAATCATCATCCACAAGTAAGTCATCTTCATCACTATCGAAATCAACATACTTAGGATGTGTTACCTTTGGACCTTTGGCCATGAAGCATCTTCCAATTCCTTCATTTGGTGAATCAAATATGCCGTAGGAGTTGGTTGACACAAGTGCTAGACCGGCAACACCTTCATCTTGAGTATATTCAGAGTCGGAGTGATAGCTTCTCTCGGAGTGATTGTCGGAGTCGGAGCCGGATACCCATTCACCTACATGAGCTTGATGTCTTCATTTTGTGTAGCTCCTTGATGACTTGTCCTTCCTTTCCGAATCCTTGGTTCTCCGTGAGGGTCTTCGTTCATAACGATCATCTCTACTCCTCCTCTCTCTCAGTGGTGATTCTTCTCTTTTGCTTCTTCTTTTTGGAGAATCTTCTCTTCTTTTGTAGGGTGTCGTACACTCATTGGAATAGTGTCCGGGTCTCCCACAATTGTAGCAATTTCGCTCTCGACTAGAAGATCTTTTGTCATTGTAAGACCTTGACTTGGAGCTTCTTTCTTTGCGTCTACTCTTGTAGAATTTGTTGAAGTTCTTCACCATTAAGCTCAATTCTTCATTGAAGGTTCGTTTCTCACTTGATTATGTGGGGGCTTCACTTGAGGCTTTATAAGAACCACTTGACTTGTTGTGAAGTTCCTCCTTATCCTTAAGTGACATCTCATGAGCAACAATTCTTCCAATGTCTTCGGTTGGCCTGAGATCTTTGTAGTTTGGCATCATTTGGATCAATGTGCACACGGTATCATACTTTCCATCCAATGCTCTTAGGATCTTCTTGATGATGAATCTGTCGGTCATCTCTTCACTCCCTAAGCCGACAATCTCATTTGTGATAAGTGCAAGCCTAGAGTACATTTCAGCGACGCCTTCACCATCCTTCATTTTGAACATGTCAAGCTGACTTTGGAGCACATCCAACTTGGATTCCTTGACGGAGTCGGTACCTTCATGCATATCAATCAAAGTATCCCAAATTTCCTTTGCATTCTCAAGACGGCTGATTTTGTTGAATTCTTCGGGGCACAATCCGTTGAAGATGATATCACAAGCTTGAGCGTTGTATAGCAGCATCTTCAATTCTTCCGCATTTTCTTCATGGTTCGGCTCTCTCCCATCAAAGAATTCACCTTGCAAGCCAATACAAATAATTGCCCAAACGGCGGGGTTATGTCCGATAATATGCATTTTCATCTTATGCTTCTAACTAGAAAAATTAGTACCATCAAAGTAAGGACCTCTACGGTGATAATTACCCACACTAGACGTCATACTCTCCTAGGTTGTGAAACCAAGGCTATGACCACCAAAAGCTATGGAAATCAAAGCAAATGGAGACTAAATCTCTAATGCCACTTGTAGGACCTTGAAGTATGTCTAGAGGGGGGTGATTAGACTACTTGACCAATTAAAAACTTAACTTTTTCCCAATTTTAGAGTTTGGCATATTATGTATCTTGGGACAAATCAAGCAATCATCACACAATTCAAGCAAGCATGCAAAGAGTATATAGGCAGTGGAAATTAAAGCATGCAACTTGCAAGAAAGTAAAGGGAAGGGTTTGGAGGATTCAAACGCAATTGGAGACACGGATGTTTTTGGCGTGGTTCCGATAGGTGGTGCTATCGTACATCCACGTTGATGGAGACTTCAACCCACGAAGGGTAACGGTTCCGCGAGTCCACGAAGGGCTCCACCCACGAAGGGTCCATGAAGAAGCAACCTTGTCTATCCCACCATGGCCGTTGCCCATGAAGGACTTGCCTCAATAGCGGTAGATCTTCACGAAGTAGGCGATCTCCTTGCCCTTACAAACTCCTTGGTTCAACTCCACAATCTTGTCGGAGGCTCCCAAGTGACACCTAGCCAATCTAGGAGACACCACTCTCCAAGAAGTAACAAATGGTGCGTTGATGATGAACTCCTTGCTCTTGTGCTTCAAATGATAGTCTCTCCAACACTCGACTCTCTCTCATAGGATTTGGATCTGGTGGAAAGAAGATTTGAGTGGAAAGCAACTTGGGGAAGGCTAGAGATCAAGATTCATATGGTAGGAATGGAATATCTTGGCCTCAACACATGAGTAGGTGGTTCTCTCTCAAAAATGGTAAGTTGGAAGTGTAGGTTTGTTCTGATGGCTCTCTCCACGAATGAAGAGGAGGTGGAGGGGTATATATACCCTCCACACAAAATCTAACCGTTACACACAATTTACCAAACTCGGTGGGACCGATTCAACAGACTCGGTCGGACCGATTTAGTAAACCTAGTGACCGTTAGGATTTTCGGTGGGACTGACATGCAACTCGGTAAGACCGATTCGGTTAGGGTTAGGGCATAACCTAATCTCGGTAAGACCGATCACTCAAACTCGGTGACACCGGTTTGGTAATAAGCTTTCCAAAGAGTTGGTCAGGTAAACTCGGTGGGACCGATTTGCTCTTTTCGATGAGACCAAAATGTTACAAAAGGGAAACAGAGAGTTTACATTGCAATCTCGGTGGGACCGATCGCTCACTTTGGTTAAACCGAAACGTTACGAAGGGAAACAGAGAGATTACAATCCCATCTCAGTGAGACCGAGATCCCTATCGGTGGGACCGATTTGCCTAGGGTTTGTGGCAGTGGCTATGACATTAGAACTCAGTGGCGCCGGATAGAAAGAATCGGTGTGACCGATTTTGGCTTTAGGTTTAGGTCATTTGTCAATGTGAGAAAGTACTTGAGGGTTTTTGGAGCATATCACTAAGCACATGAAGCAAGAGGCTCATTAAGCAACACCTCATCCCTCCTTGATAGTATTGGCTTTTCCTATAGACTCAATGTGATCTTGGATCACTAAAATGTAAAATGAAGAGTCTTGAGCTTTTGAGCTTGAGCCAATCCTTTGTCATTAGTACTTTGAGGGATCCACTTTCATCATCCATTCCATGCCATTCATTTAGCTTTCCTGAAATAATAGTCTTGGAATAGCATTAGCTCAATGAGCTATATGTTGTTATGAATTACCAAAACCAACTAGGGATAGTTGCACTTTCACTAGCTCTACCGCCGGACAGTGCCCTGGAGGCTGCACATGTGTCCGTTCTGACCCTTAGCTCGGAGCCAACTCCGCCGATCGAGGACGGGTGGCTAGACACCGCCTCGGGGGCTGCTACCTCTATGGCGATTGAGCCGAACACCAACCCTGTCCTTTGCGAAGCTCGTGACTCCAAGGTGCCAGACTCCTCTCCGGACTCCGAACCTTCCGCGCCCCTGCCAATCGAATCTAATAGGGTGCCGATCATGGAGTTCACTTCTGCAGACATCTTTCAGCACTCGCCCTTTGGCGACATCCTAAATTCACTAAAGTCTCTCTCTTTATCAGGAGAACCCTGGCCGGACTATGGTCAGGAAGGCTGGGATGCGGACGATGAAGAAATTCAAAGCCACCCACCACCCACTTCGTAGCCACTGTCGATGATTTAACCGACATGCTCGACTTCGACTCCGAAGACATCGACGACATGGACGACGATGCAGGAGACGACCAAGAACCAGCGCCTACAGGGCACTGGAAGGCCACCTCGTCATACGACATTTACATGGTGGAATTCCCAAAAGATGGGAATGGCGATGGAATAACGGAGGATGACCCCTCCAAGAAACAGCCTAAGCGTTGGCGTCAGCGGCGCCGCTCTAAATACCGCCACAACAAAAACAGAGATTCCGGCACCGGAGACAATAACACCCCGGACAGTGCCGAAGACAACCTCCTCCAGCAGGATTTAGCGCAAGAGGATGGAGAAGCCAGCCCTCATGAGAGAGCGGCAGACAGAGAGGTAGAGGACAATAATTACATGCCTCCCTCTGAAGACGAGGCAAGCCTCGACAACGACGAATTTGTCGTGCCTGAGGATCCCGTCGAACAAGAGCGTTTCAAGCGCAGGCTCATGGTCACGGCAAGCAGCCTCAAGAAAAAGCAGCAACAGCTTAGAGCTGACCAAGACTTGCTAGCCGACAGATGGACTGAAGTCCTCGCGGCCTAAGAGTATGAACTCGAACGCCCCTCAAAGAGCTACCCAAAACGCAGGCTGCTACCCCGATTAAAGGAGGAAGCACCTAAACCTACATCACCAGCGCATCATACGGCCGACCGGCCACCTCGTGGCCGCGACAGAGAGGCCTCTCGGCCCTTCACTCAAGCCGCACCCCGGCGCCGCTCAACAAATACCAAGGCGCGGGGAAATGCGCCAGACCTGCGGGATATATTGGAGGACAAGGCAAAGCAAACAAGATCGATCTACAGATCGCGTGGGCGCCCCACGATACGTGATGATAACCGTCACGCCAGACATGGCAATTCCGGCCGGGCCGAACACAGTAGACAAAGCTCATTTGAGCTGCGTCGTGATATAGCCCAATACAGAGGCGCCGCACACCCACTATGCTTCACAGATGAAGTGATGGATCATCAAATCCCTGAGGGTTTCAAACCCGTAAACATCGAATCATACGATGGCACAACAGATCCTGTGGTATGGATCGAGGACTACCTCCTTCATATCCACATGGCCCGTGGTGATGATCGACACGCCATCAAATACCTCCCACTCAAGCTTAAAGGACCAACTCGGCATTGGCCTAACAGCTTGCCAGCAGAGTCAATTGGTTGTCGGGAAGACCTGGAAGCCGCATTCCTCGACAATTTCCAGGGCACTTACATGCGACCACCAGACGCCGATGATCTAAGCCACATAATTCAGCAGCCCAAAGAATCAGCCAGACAATTCTGGACACGGTTCCTAACCAAGAAAAATCAAACCGTCGACTGTCCGGATGCAGAGGCCCTTGCAGCCTTCAAACATAACATCTACGACGAGTGGCTTGCCCTGGTAATTCGGATAGCTGGCTAGCTCGCAGTAACAACATGACCAAGAGCCCTGGTAATTCGGATACCAAGGACAGCAACGGCAGGTCGCGTCGCAACAAGCAGAAGCGCCGCATTAATGGCGACAATACTGAAGATACGGCAGTTAATGCCGGATTCAGAGGCTCTAAACCCGGTGAGCAGAAAAAGCCATTCAAAAGAAATATTCCGGGCCCGTCCAATTTGGACCGAATACTCGATCGCTCGTGCCAGATACACGGCACCCCCGAAAAACCAGCCAAGCACACCAACAGGGATTGTTGGGTGTTCAAGCAGGCAGGCAAGCTAACTGCTGAAAACAATGACAACGGGCTGCATAGCGATGACGAGGAGGAGCCCCGGTCACCGAACAATAGAGGACAGAACTGCTTTCCCCCACAAGTGCGGACGGTGAACATGATATACGCAACCCACATACCCAAAAGGGAGCGGAAGCGTGCACTAAGGGACCTATACGCGATGGAGCCAGTCGCCCCAAAGTTCAACCCGTGGTCCTCCTGCCCGATCACTTTTGATCGAAGGGACCACCCCACTAGCATCCGCCATGGCGGATTCGCCGCATTGGTTCTAGACCCAATCGTTGACGGATTTCACCTCACTAGAGTCCTGATGGACGACGGTAGCAGCCTGAACCTGCTTTATCAGGATACAGTGCGCAAGATGGGCATAGACCCCTCAAGGATTAAACCAACAAAGACGACCTTCAAAGGCGTCATACCAGGTGTAGAGGCCAACTGTACAGGCTCAGTTACACTTGAAGTGGTCTTCGGATCACCGGATAACTTCCGAAGCAAGGAATTAATCTTCGACATAATCCCGTTCTGCAGTGGCTATCACGCACTGCTTAGACGAACCGCATTTCCAAAGTTCAATGCGGTGCCGCACTATGCATACCTCAAGCTCAAGATGCCAGGCCCTCGAGGAGTCATTACGGTCAATGGAAACACCGAACGCTCTCTCCCAATAGAGGAGCATACGGTGGCCCTCGCGGCACAAGTACAAAGCAGCCTCTTAAGGCAATTCTCGAGTCCGGCTATTAAACAGCCGGACACCGTCAAGCGCCCCCGGAGTAACCAACAACAAGATCGCCTGGCACGTGCCGAGCACGCATAGCAATGCGGCCCCAACCCCAGCCCTAGTGAAATTGCGAAACCAGTATTATGCATACATAATTACGCTCTAGAAATACAATGCGCATAGTGGGAGGGGCACGACCACGGCGGGCCCAGAATGCGGCTCAACCGCACCAGGGGCTCCCAATTATGTCATTCTTCTTTTTTCTCTTACTTTCAGGACTCCTTTCTCACGAAGCCCTGTCCGGTAGTAGAATTGCCGAACACGCGATGCAACAGCCAGGGAAGTAGAAAGCTACGTCGAGTGTCCATGTGGTCTCTATAACGAGCAGTATACTTGTTTCACATATCATCCCGTAGCTCGCTCCTGGAGGGAGACATGTCAAATAGTCCCGTCCCTTGCTTATCGCACTATTTGTATCATTCTGCTTTTATCGCAGCTTTTTTCAAACAATACATAGCTTTTGCCTATTACTGCATTCCTTTTTCTATCTATATATGTACACTTATGACATGTTGCATCCGTACATTTTGGTACGGCCAAATACACCAGGGGCTTAAGTACCCCAAAATATGGTGTGATAAGTCCGAACACTTTCACAAGTGTGGCACCCCGAACTTATAGCATTGTATGCATCGGCTCTGAATCATGTCTTGGGTCAATAGTTGGGTTTGCCCAGCTCCCATGTTTTGGTACCTTACGTTCCGTTATATCGGCTAAGGTAGCACTTGGGATAACCACTGCGATTGTGCCCCGGTTGAGCTGGGTTAAGCACCTCAGTGGAGAAAGCTAAAACTGACCGTCATGATAGGGCGAGAGCCGGTCGCTGTTTGAGAGGTTTTTCGAGTCCCTAAAGACTTATGCCGCTTAGAGCGAGGAGTCAGCTTTGTCCGGCCCAGGCGTGGATAGCGCCCCGAACTCGGTCTTCCAAATACTAGGGGCTTCGCCGAAATTTAAAATTATAGAATTTTATGGCTAAGTGAGAGTGTTCAAGCATTATAGTCCGGTTGCCTTGTTCGTTGCGTTGAGCGCCTCCCTCAAAGAACCCAAGAATGGGAAAAAGAGCGCTCAAGTTTATCCCGAACACCCCAGCACTCGCGGCATGGGGGCAGAAGCCGACGACTCGCCATCTCTCAAATTATATAAATGGCCGCACAGAAGGTAATATTTTAAATTCACAAGCGTTGCTTAGCGCATATGAACAAGTTTTCAAGCGTATAGGCTAACAAATGCGAGTTTACTCACAAATCACATCTTTGGAGCATTCACCCGCTATAAGGCGGGCACCCTTCAGGACGTTCTCATAATACATCTTGGGCTTGCGATACTCCCTGCCCGGCGGTGGAGCGTCCGTCACAAGCTTCTCAGCGTCCATCTTGCCCTAGTGCACTTTAGCACGGGAAAGGGCCCTACGGGCACCTTCGATGAAGATGGAGCGCTTGACGACTTCAATCCATGGACAAGCGTCCGCCAGCCGCCTCACCAGCCCGAAGTAGCTCCCAGGCATCGTTTCCTTGGGCCACAACCGAACTATGAGGCCCTTCATGGCCTGTTCGGCCACCTTATGGAGCTCAACCAGCTGCTTCAGCTGGTCGCTCGGGGGCACCGGGTGTCCGGCCTCAGCATACTGAGACCAGAACACCTTCTCCGTCGAGCTCCCCTCCTCGGCCCGGTAGAATGTGGCAGCGTCGGACACACTGCATGGCAGATCTGCGAACGCTCCTGGAGAGCTCCGGATTCAGGTAAGTAACAAGTAATTCACTTTCACGTGCCTGCTTTGCATGAAGAATGCCTTACCCGCCGCTATCTTCTTTAATGCCTCAATTTCCTAGAGGGATTTTTGGGCTTCGGCCTTAGCGACTTTGGCGCTCTCACGAGCCGAGGCGAGCTCGGACTCTCGAGTCTTCGAGTCACGCTCCAAACTCTCGTGTTTTTCCACGAGAGCCTGGAGCTCTTACCGCACCTCCGCCACCCGCGACTCCTGCTTCTCTCGCTCGGTGCGTTCCGCGGCCGCATTGCTTTCAGCCTTGGACACCGCTTCCTTCAGGGTCGCCACCTCGTTCGTGGCCCCTGCAATTCTCATGTTATTTCTGTTATTTTTTGCAACCACATCTTTTATATACTTTCATAAGGTATTACTTACCTTCCTTGTCCTCGAGCTGCTTCTTGGCAAGGCCGAGCTCGTTCTTGGACCGCTCGAGGCTCTGCTTCAATGCATTGACCTTCGCAGTCAGTGCGGCAGAGGTCAGCAGCGCAACCCGCATTCCCATATTGACATGCTTATGTTAGACTCCTGCGTATATCTTTTTAGATCCTCAGTTCAACTTTTCTTTCCGAACACCAAACTGAGCATCGGGGGCTACTGCCTATGTGGTAATATTTTTACATATCTTAAATACATACCTCAAAGCCTGCTAGAAGGCTGGCACAAGCTTCAGTCAGTCCGCTCTTGGCGGACTGAACTTTCTGGATCACCACACTCCTAACAGTGCGGTACTCCTCGTCGATGGAGGCGCCGTTAAGTGCCTCCAGCAAATTATCCGGTGCCTCCGGTTGGACGGAGGTCACCGGTGTCACAGTCTCGCCCTTCTTATGAAGGGCCGCCTGCTGGACTCCGGAACCACTGAAGGTTCCGGTGCGGAGTCCGGCCCAGGGCCGGACATAGAGCCCTTTGGGGTTTGATCCCCCTTGTGCCCAGAGTCCAGGAGGTTGCCTTGCGGCGCCTTCGGGACCCCCTCCTCCTGGCTGGCCCCTTTTGGGACCCCACCTCGGTGTCATCCGCAGCGCAAGTAGAGGAGACGGCCGGAAGTGAAGTGCTATTCATGTCCCACAAAGCCAGGGAGCCGCTCGTTGAAGTGTCGAGCCCGTCTTTGGGCGGGCTGCAGGGTTATATTCGGCGTTAGGAGATTCTATGCGACAAACAAAAGGCCATGAGTTATTCTGGTATCCGAACACTTACAATGTCGCCAGGGGCTTAGTCCTCGGTGGCCACTCCTCCTCGCCATCGTCGGTGTTGGTGGAGTAGTCCGGAGGGAGAGTCCTTCCC
>NC_057795.1:128112923-128127667 GCF_018294505.1 Triticum aestivum | reverse complement strand
GCCTCTTTTTCCTCCTCCTCGCCTTCGCGGGAGGAGTTCGCCTCGGAGTCGTCGGACGATGAGTCCGACAACACCTGGCGCCGGGAACTCCTTCGAGTTCTCGTGCCCTTCATCTTGGCCTTCTTCTCCGGCACCACGTGAGGTGCCGGAACCAGCAGCCTCGTCAATCAGGCGCCCGCTGGGTCTTCTGGCAAGGGAGCCGGACAGTTAACCTGCCCGGACTTCTTCTGCCATGCCTGTCAAAGGTAAGGGAGTTTAGATCCCGCATAAAGTCAAACTATGAAAAACAAGTGTCCTGTAAAGGGTAAAATAACTTACCTCGCTGGCTTGACGCTGCAAACTGAATCCGCGATCTTCGGTAGCGGATGCGGGAGCCTCGGCGCCCTTGAACAACACCTTCCAGGCATCTTCGTACGTAGTGTCGAAGAGCCTGCTCAAGGTTTGGTGCTGCGCCGGATCAAACTCCCACAAGTTGAAGGCCCGTTGTTGGCACGGGAGGATCCGGCGGATGAGCATGACTTGGACTACGTTGACAAGCTTGATCTTCTTGTTCACGAGGTTTTGTTGGCAGGTTTGGAGTCCGGTCAGCTCTTCCGAATCACCCCATATTAGGCCCTTCTCTTTCCAGGAGGTGAGCCGTGTGGGGATGCCAGATCGGAACTCGGGGGTCGCTGCCCATTCAGGGTCATGCGGCTCGGTGATGTAGAACCACCCCGATTGCCACCCTTTGATGGTTTCCACGAAGGAGCCCTCAAGCCATGTAACGGTGGGCATCGTACCCACCATGGCTCCTCTGCACTCTGCCTGCTGGCTGCCCACTAACTTCGGCTTGACCTTGAAGGTCTTCAGCCATAAGCCGAAGTGGGGCTTGATGCGGAGGAAGGCCTCGCACACGACGATAAATGCCGAAATGTTGAGGATGAAGTTCGGGGCCAGATCGTGGAAATCCAGGCCGTAGTAGAACATGAGCCCCCGGACAAATGGGTGGAGTAGGAAGCCCAGTCTACGGAGGAAATGGGGGAGGAACACCACCCTCTCATGGGGCCTGGGGGTGGGGACGAGCTGCCCCTCTTCCGGAAGCCGGTGCGCGATGTCGTTGTGCAGGTATCCGGCTTTCCTCAACTTTTTGATGTGCCCCTCCGTGACGGAGGATGCCATCCACTTGCCTCCCGCTCCTGACATGGCTGGAGAAGGTTGAGGTGGGATGTGCAGACTTGGGCGCTGGAGCTCGATTGCGCGGAAATGGATAAGCAAAGGAGGAAGAAGGCGTGTGTAAAAAAGTGGATCCTTATCCCCTTATATGGATGAACGAAACTATGCGCCCCCACCAGCCGCGTAAAACTCGCTTATCTCCCAAGCGCCGTAGTCAATGGCGCGGTTGGGTTACCCACGCCCGTATTGATGAGAATCCCGGAATAAGGGGACACAATCTCTGCTTTGACAAGACGTGCCAAGGAAACCGCCTCGCTAAACGCGCTGAGGTGGGACAGTAAAAACGATTGGAATAAAGGCTTGGCCGTGGTGTGATGTCACGCCATGGGATACGTCAGCAGATTGAATTTGTGTAAATATTATTCTCTCTATGGTGCTATGTGGAACTTATTTTGCAGAGCCGGACACTATCTTTGTGTTCAAAATCTTGTATGAAGTATTCGGAGGAGGAACCCGCCTTGCAATGCCGAAGACAATATGCGCGTCGGACTCATCGTCATTGAAGCCTGGTTCAGGGGCTACTGAGGGAGTCCCGGACTAGGGGGTGTCCGGATAGCCGAACTATCATCTTCGGCTGGACTCCTGAACTATGAAGATACAAGATTGAAGACTTCATCCCATGTCTGGATGGGACTTTCCTTGGCGTGGAAGGCAAGCTTGGCGATACAGATATGTAGATCTCCTACCATTGTAACCGACTCTGTGTAACCCTAACCCTCTTCGGTGCCTATATAAACCGGAGGGTTTTAGTCCGTAGAACGGACAACAATCATACCATAGGCTAGCTTCTAGGGTTTAGCCTCTCTGATCTCGTGGTAGATCTACTCTTGTACTACCCATATCATCAATATCAATCAAGCAAGAGTAGGGTTTTACCTCCATCGAGAGGGCCCGAACCTGGGTAAAAACATCGCGTCCCTTTTCTCCTGTTACCATCCGCCTAGACACACAGTTCGGGACCCCCTACCCAAGATCCGCCGTTTTTGACACCGACAGGCATTACATAAGAGTGGCTCGGGGCAACAAACATCAAAACAGGATATCTGGGTTGGTCCTATTTTTGTTCGGTATAGCCACCTTATATTGTGTGAGGCTAGCAAATCTAGTGCTAGACTTACTCTGTTGACTTGTCCCCCAGTCCCCGCTTTCTTTCCTTTTTCAACCAATAGATCGGGTTTATATTGAGTTTGTACTGCATTTCCCTTTATTTCCCTATTAGACCTAGAGACCAGTTGGATAGCCAGTCTCTGCTACTTTTCGCCCCCATTATTTCCTCTTTCGACCAAGTCCTAGATTCAGGTAACAAATCCTCCCCCACCCCCCACCCCCTTTCTTCCTTGTTTGAACCAAGTAGTACTAGATTCGAGTGCATGAACTAGTTTTACCTCTTAAACGTAAAAAAAGTTAGGTGGTTTTCAAACAGCCGGTCGATCCTATCTACGAGGGCGCCTGAGAAATAGTAAAAGTTACAAATGCAGCGACGTCAGGAGCTCGGGAAGTAGAGCAAGGCCGGTTTCGAAGGAAGTTATACCTGATGGTCACCGGGATGTCGCTAGGTGGGCAGCGGGAGGCCGGATCTGCCCCCAGTACGGCAGCGAGGAAGAAGGGGTCGGAGGCCCTCCCTCGCCAGTGGTGCTTGGGAGAGAACGGCAAGGCAGGCTGATCGGGACGCACCCAGCAGTGGGTAAGAGCTGTCGCCGTGGATGACCGCATGAGCATTGCACCATCTCACCTTCCTCGGTGGAGAGGGTCCGGCTGGATCTGTGACCAACAGTGAGCAGAGAGAGAGAGTGTGGCCACCGCTGTCGTGTTTAGATCTGGAGAGGCCGAGACAGTGTGAAGAGAGCTACACTAGCAAGCAAGCGCGGAGGCTCCTGCCTATATAGTGGAGTAGTACTTAGTTTTCTTTTGTCTACCGGAGCCAGCTTGACCTCATCAATGACTGTCGAGAAGTCTTCATGCACGTGGCCCGGAGGCGCAGTTGTCGTCATTTTGATCTGAAGCGCCGGATTATAACATATAACATGAAAAAATGCCACATGACAAGAAATCATAACCTCACTGCCCAAAGGAGACAACATGAATCCCGACAGACAAACTAGATGAGGAACAAAGCTCAAATTAAAGATAAACTCATAGAAAAGGGGTCCGTCGATAGATGTCCTAATTAACATAGCTGGCTTGACCTAGATGGCAGCCGAGTAGTCACTGTTTGTGCATGTGCCCCCAATGACTAGCCCAACTCAGTTGACGCTGTTTAACCCTCGCAGTGATCCGAAGCACATGACACCTAATTTTGCGAGATGACAAGAAACCTTTTTTTAGATTTCTCACCAGAACTACAGCCATGTACAACACAGCCTGCACGATATGTAGACGATAGCCAATCCAGGCATGTCTGCTGGAGTCTGGTCACATGCATGGACAAACTGATCTTCCGTGTCTTGCAAGGATTGTCCAGGTACCAATGTAGCATAACACTTCTCTAGTACTATCGCTCGCCTCCCTCTTCTATTAAGTCACCCGACTTGCGGGGCCGGGGAGTGCCTATGGTCGATTCTCAATTGCCGTCCCACATGTGTGTGCGAATGCAATATGACGTGTGTTCCATTCGGAGAGCAGCGTGCTAGACCAACCGACCGCCTGGGGTGCGACGTGAACGCGATGGGCGTGCTGTATACTCCGTACATGTGTACCACCATTTTCTAGACGCTTTGCTCCATGGCGTGGGCACAATCCATGGATACAAAATTAGTATATTGTATACTATTTAAAAGTTGAGGGCGGGGCTTTTCCAGCCCGGTAGGTGGCGGGACAGTTCTGCCTAGTCAGCTCGACAGAGACGCGAGAAGACGAGGGAGTAGGTTGCTGCAAATGTAGGGCTGTGTGATTTGACAATGAGTTACTGCTGGACAGGTGGGGGCCCCGTGATTTGACTTGCCATTATCATTTTAACTGCGGTCCTATGACCGGCGTGAGTCTCCTGTGTCCTGACCACCTCCATACAGGTGCCTCTCCCAATGCTCCACCATGTAGTAGTAGAGGCTATCTCTTGCATGAGAGCCCACTTCTCCACTTTTTCCTTGCCTCTCTTTCCTCCACATATGCAAAAATGCCATGTAAAGCGCACTATTGTACTTACTTGCTCCTACAGGTGCTTAAGCTTGCCACATAGGCATAAAGTCTGATGTGGCAAGTTAATCAGCAAGAGAGAGACTAGTTTGGTGACCCAAGGAAGAAACAGTGCTAAGCGCGTGTACCTAGGTGAAAAGACAATTTTGAGTCTATAGCTAATTAAATGAAGCAAACTTAGCAACACCATTTCATTGGAAGAGGTCACTCCTTGGCAAATGCAATAAATACTAGTACTCCCTGTGTCCCATTATATAAGAACGTTTTTGACACTACAATAGTGTCAAAAACGTTCTTATATTATGGGACGGAGGGAGTATGAAGAAAGATATAGAGAGGAGTAAAAAATACACTTATAGCCAACCTTATAGCCAACCTTGTTGTAGTATGAGTGACTAAGTGATGACTATGTATGACATGCCAACATCAGATAGCCTAACGCACCGTGTTAAATCTCCAAGGGCGCGACCACGCAAGCGACGTGACAGTCGTGGTAGGCACGACCATGATACGGGCTGCTGGCAGCCCTTGGATCTGAGATCAAACGGTCGCATGCTAAGTTGCTGAAAATTTTAAGAATAACCCTCCAGGATATGATATTCACCCATAGGTCTAGAATCACGCCATGCAACTGTTCGATCTCAGATCCAAGGGCTCTCGGAAGCCCGTATCATGGGAGAATGGAAAGCCACTACCCTGTCGTTCGCACGCTGGAAGTTCGCTCCTACTCGTCCCCGCATGTCCTTTAATACGACGGCGGTTCGCTCCTAGTCGTCCCGTCCATTCACATTCCGGCAGTTCCACTAATCCTAACCCTCCTCCCAAATCCATGGCGTCCCAAATCTCCCCGATCGGCGGTGAGTACAAGGTTAGAACCATCACCGGCGATGAGTTTGATGTCATCTACACCCGTACTTTCACGACGGTGAAAGGATGCCTTTCTCGCTTCAGACGCATGTTCGAAAACTCACATGATGAGTGGGTCGCTGGGCTAGATGTTGAGTACACCATAGTCGTGGGATGAGATAAGGATCTAAAGGATGAAGAGAGGAAGAAGCCCGCCATGATCCAGGTTTGCGTACATAACGTTTGCTTGGTCTACCACATATGCCATGCCGACGTTGAGTGCCAGGATTTTAAGAACTTCCTCGAGGACAAAATAGTCAAATTCGTTACTGTAGACTTTAAGAACAACAAAGAAGTCCTGCGTCGGATAGGCCTCGTTGTATGCAACCCCTTCGACCTCCAAAAGAATCGGCTGGTACCCTCTCGTCTGCCTTCAATGCTGACCCTGGCAGGAGCCATGGTTCATCCTTCGTACGGTAAACTGGAGAAACCTCATTACACGTTTCATCGTCATGCATGGCAGCGGAATGTACTAGATATAGACCAAATCCAGTACGCTGCAATGGATGGCTACCTTTGTTTCAATATCTACAAGGGTTGGACGAAGAGCAACAACCAAGTTGGTGGTTCAAGCAAAGAAGTATCGGCCAAGAGGAAGAGGGACAAGGACGAAGTCGAGGACGTGGACGAGGACTCCGAGTAAGGTGGCAGTGTCGTTGCTCATGGTGGTTCTAAACTTCTAATGCAGTGTCTACCGGATTAGTTGCATAGTTTAATTTCAGGTGTGCTTAGTTTAATTTGAGGGGTGTGTTGTCCTGAGCCCCCAGCAGAACTATGTTATGTTTCTTCTCATTACTTTAACTCTTCAGTATGTACATACTAGTACTAGTATTTCTTTAATAGAATTTAGCACCCCAATTAAGCACGTACTAGCTTTTTTAATAGTACTATATGCATAATTTGGCGACGAGCGCTCTCTATATGTACCACCTTTTTTAAAAATTTCAATTTCTACTCCATGGCGCAATCCATCGATAGTGGAGTACTACTGTACAAAAGTATACATTTTTTAAAAGGCTAGCGTATTGTTCATCACATATATATATAGCCAGTTAAATTCTCAACCTAGAATGACGTGCATGCCATGTAGTAAACTGATACGGAGGAAGTATAGTAAAAATGAGGTGATTTTACCAAGCGATCGGCGGGGGAGCATGGCCTGTCATGCGGTCCCACGTGTCATGATGTACCAACGCGATGCGCGTGTCCCTCTTGAGGCAGAAGCAATACTAGTACTCCTACGTGGTTTGAGATGATGTCGAACCGAAGTGTGAAATAATGGTTGCTTTGTCCGTCTGGGAAGGTGCGACATTGTGATTTGACGTCTCATTGCTCATTACTACTACTGGGCCGGTACGAGTGGGGTGCGTCCCCCCTGCTGTTCTGCACTGTTATTTGGTGCTTGACACATCGACCCGGTTGCTATATGTCCCACATGTCGGCGACTGGAAGTACAGAATTCATGAAAGGGAGCGTCGATGGAGGAGTATACTACAGAATACATGAAAGGGAGCGACTTAGTTTTGGAAAAATCTGTTTTTACGGAGTACGTACCCACTAGGGTTTATAGGGCTCATCTAAAAAACATTCGTTTTTCCGTTTGATAAGTCTCAATTCTAATATACTAGTAGTAGTACCATTACATGTTGGATTTCGAGGTGCGTTAGATCACCCGACGCAAGAAGTGTCAAGAGGAAACTAACCAATGCATGTACAAGTTCATGGAAATTTAGTGGTCATTCATGCATTCGTTCTAATTAACGCCTCGGTAAACATAACTTCTTGAGAAAAATGAGCGTACTGTGCAAACTACGAAATTAATTCGACCACTCACTGTCTACCTTGGTTGGAGAGATTTCGAAATTGAGCCATAAACTGGAAAGGCTCGATTACTATTTGTGGCCTTGTATAGATGCAAAATGTATTTTTTTATAGTGGCCTTGTATAAGTAAATGGAGGGAGTACTAACCAAAGTACGTACGAAGTAGGGACGAGGAGTAAACGGAGGGAGTAGTAAAAATTTCTCCTAAGTGATGACTAACCTTATAGCTAACCTTGTTGTAGTATGAGTGACTAAGTGATGACTATGTATGACATGTCAACATCAGATAGCCTAACGCACCATGTTAAATCTCCAAGGGCGCGACCGCGCGTGCGACGCGATGGTCGTGGTAGGTGCGACCATGATACGGGGTGCTGGCAGCCCTTGGATCTGAGATCAAACGGTTGCATGCTAAGTTGCTGAAAATTTGCAGAATAACCGTCCCGCGGCAACCGGCAAATTTCCTCCCGCAGGCCGGAGTAGGTTTCTCGGTTTGCATGCGGGTTTAATGGAGGCAAGGAGGCGTGTTCAGCCGGGCATGCAGTGGATGACGCAGTACTATTCGATTTGACAACTACAACTAGTATATTATAAAAAACAAAGAAGAGTAGTAGAGATAGAGATAAGAATAGAGACTAGGGAGGAGCACCGTCTACTGCTTCGTGGGCTACTCCTGCACTCCATTCGGCGGCGCAACGTCCCCTACAGCCACTCCCTCCTGCGCTCCATTCGGTGGGCGCTATTGACATTTGGGGAGCGCACTCTCGCGACTGCTAGCAGACACGACTTCACCGACGACGACTTCTTCCCCGACCTCGGCAACCTCTTCCTCAACGACATGGGCGACAACCTCAACACCAATGGTGCTGTTCCCGTTGCACCGTATGTGTTTCTGTCCTTCCTGTTCGAAATCGTGGTAGAATTCATGTTTCTAGTATGTGTCCTAGACTCGATCTGTTCATCTACTATGCTAGTCCGCATGATTAGTTTAATCTCTGTTATAGTCGTCATGATTTATTTTGTAATAAATCTCATAGTAACTTGCTCATATATTCAAATGGCGGAACGTCCCCTACAGCCACTCCCGTTTCATGGATGGCCTGGTCGATGCCTCCAAGGATCCCTTTGTCTACTGCTATGAGTGCCCGGTGCCGTTTTGGGGCTCACCGGCGGACATCGTGCATCACCTAACGCAGGCGTGTGGCGATCACTACTGGCCCTTGGCAAAGAACATCAAGTACGAGACGTGCTACCCATTCACCGTGCCGGAGTCACTGGAGGATCAGTGCCGCATGCTAGTCTCGGAGGAGGACGACAGCGTCTTCCTCTTGATCGTGGCCACCGGCGAGGCCCGCGCAGGCCGCCGCCACATCTCTGTAGTTTGTGTTAGGGGCGACGCCGCTAACGCTGACACTGACACGAGGCCGATGTATGGGTGTGTGCTCACTATTACTACCCCTCAGAGGTCCGTGGGCGGCGACACTGGCTACGTCAAGCTGACTTGGACTCTGCCGAGCTGGGACCTTCCCGCCGATGTGGACATGGAAGACGCATGGTATTATTTGACCCCCAACAATGTGCATGGGAACTCCAAGGAGGTTCACCTGGACATATGCATTACTAAGTTAAATGTTGATCATTAGTCTTCGCTCAATGTAATCCGTTGTCTAAGCATGTGGAGACTTCCATGCATGATCTTGCTCTATTGTAGTATCGCGCATGAATAGAAGTGTATCCATTTATGGTTTAGTCTAGAATCTTCCATGTATGAATTTTTACTACAGTACCGGTGAAAGAATTATGATTAACCATTTCCTGCAAAGCACAATAAGAGTTATTTCTTCACAAGTTTTGGATGCAGGTTGAACAGTTGAACGCTTTTGTTTGCAAAAGATACTTTTTTATCTATTTCACCCGGATGTTTCTAAGCTCTAGAGATGAAATAACATCCGAAGAAACCTATCGATACCTGTTACACATGAGATGACCCCCACATCCTTTGTCAAAATAAACAACACCCCGATCAATGCATTTCACTCTTCTGTGCAACGGACAGGCACCTTACTTGCTCCTACAGGTGCTTAAGCTTGCCACATAGGCATAAAGTCTGATGTGGCAAGTTAATGAAGAAGAGGAAGACTAGTTTGGTGACCCAAGGAAGAAATGGTGCTAAGCATGTGTACCTATGTGAAAAGACAATTTTGAGTCTATAGCTAATTAAATGAAGCAAACTTAGCAACACCATTTCATTGGAAATGGTCACTCCTTGGCAGATGCAATAAATACTAGTACTCCCTGTGTCCCATAATATAAGAACGTTTTTGGCACTACACTAGTGTCAAAAACGTTCTTATATTATGGGACAGAGGGAGTACGAAGAAAGAGATAGAGAGGAGTAAAAAAACACTTATAGCCAACCTTATAGCCAACCTTGTTGTAGTATGAGTGACTAAGTGATGACTATGTATGACATGCCAACATCAGATAGCCCAATGCACCGTGTTAAATCTCCAAGGGCGCGACCGCGCGAGCGACGCGATGGTCGTGGTAGGCACGACCATGATACGGGCTGCTGGCAGCCCTTGGATCTGAGATCAAAAGGTCGCATGCTAACTTGCTGAAAATTTGCAGAATAACCCTCCAGGATAGGATATTCACCCATAGGTCTAGAATCACGCCGTGCAACCGTTCGATCTCCGATCCAAGGGCTCTTGGAAGCCCGTATCATGGGAGAATGGAAAGCCACTACCCTGCCATTCGCACGCTGGCAGTTCGCTCCTACTCGTCCCTGCACGACCTTCAATACTACGGCGGTTCGCTCCTAGTCGTCACGTCCATTCATATTATGGCAGTTCCACTAATCCTAACCCTCCTCCCAAATCTATGGCGTCCCAAATCTCCCCAATCAGTGGTGAGTACAAGGTTAGAACCATCACCAGCGATGAGTTCGACATCATCTACACCCGTTCTTCCGCGATGGTGAAAGGATGCCTTTCTCGCTTCAGACGCATGTTCGAAGACTCACATGATGAGTGGGTCGCCGGGCTAGATGTTGAGTACACCACAGTCATGGGACGAGAGAAGGATCTAAAGGACGAAGAGAGGAAGAAGCCCGCCGTGATCCATGTTTGCGTGCATGACTTATGCTTGGTCTATCACATATGCCATGTCGACGTTGAGTGCCAGGATTTTAAGGACTTCCTCGAGAGCAACATAGTCAAATTCGTTACTGTAGACTTTGGTAACGACAAAGAAGTCCTGCGTCGGATAGGCCTCGTTGTAGGCAACACCTTCAACCTCCAAAAGAATCGGTTGGTGTCCTCTCGTCAGCCTTCAATGCTGAACCTGGCAGGAGCCATGGTTCATCCTTCGTACGGTAAACTGGAGAAACCTCCATACACGTTTCATCATCATGCATGGCAGTGGAATGTACTAGATATAGACCACATCCAGTACGCTGCAATGGATGGCTACCTTTGTTTCAATATCTACAAGGGTTGGATGAAGAGCAACAGCCAAGTTGGCGGTTCAAGCAAAGAAGTATCGGCCAAGAGGAAGAGGGACAAGGATGAAGTCGAGGACGTGGACGAGGACTCCGAGTAAGGTGGCAGTGTCGTTGCTCATGGTGGTTCTAATGTAGTGTCTACCGGAATAGTTGCAAAGTTTAATTTCAGGTGTGCTTAATTTAATTTGAGGGGTGTGTTCTGCTGAGCCCCCAGCAGAACTATGTTATGTTTCTTCTTGTTACTTTAACTCTTCAGTAAGTACATAGTAGTATTTCTTACATTTCATCTTTTAGTTGGTATAGTACTACCACTCCTTTATTAACATTATATACATACACTATATATGGCCAACATCATATAGCCAGCAGTTTAGTTGTCAAAGAATTTCAGGGTGCTTAGTTTTGTCAAAGAATTCTAGGGTGCTTAGTTTTATTTGAGGGCTGGGTTGTGCTGGACACCATTATTGTGACTAGCCTTTTTAATAGTACTATATGCATAATTTGGAGATGAGCGCTCTCTATATGTACCACCTTTTTTTTAATTTCAAGTTTTGCTCCATGGCGCAATCCATCAATACCACTGTTGTACAAAAGTATACATTTTTTAAAAGGCTAGAGGGCGGGGCAGTCTAGCTTGGTCGGTTTCACGAGAGGCGAGGGCCTTTGTGATTTGACGGCTCATTACTGCTGGAAGGCAGGGCCTTGTGATTTGACTGCTCGTATAAATGCGCCGATGACCTGATCGAGGAGGAGCAAAGAACCGTGCGGTATACTCAAGTTTTCCACTGGAGTAGTACTGCGACAGAGGAGCACGAAACACGACATCCCAGTGCCATATGGCGATAAAAAATGATCTAATTTGCTAGTCATCTCATTGTTAGCATTGTTCTATTCATTCCCTCAAAAAACAAAAAACATTGTTCTATTCATGCCTCGCAGAGAACGTGACACGTGCGGCAAAACACCCGAAGCAAAAGATGAAACACAGCAGCAAAAGAAGAAGGAAGATTATCACCCCAAATGAACTAATTCGCCGCGGAGTCGTAACTGCTTCTTCATCGCCTCCACGACCTCCATCTCCTTGCGCGTCTCCTCCGCCATCTTCTTCATTCTGTCCATGACGCGGGATTTCTCGACGCGAGCCTTCATCATCTGTTCCACGGCCGCTTTACGTACCTTGACAGCGGCCGGGTGCTCGATGCGGAGATTCGCCAACTCCTCCTTCTGTTCCATGACGAGGGCCAGCAGCATCTTCATTGAGGAACTACTATTCTCATGCAGCTTCTTCCAGCCGGCGTTCTTCTCCTTCAACAGGTCAATCTCGTGGCAGAGCTTCGCCTTGTCCTCCTGAAGTCGCAGGATTTTGCCGGTCGCCTTCTTCTCCGAGGCAATGCTCTTCTTCAGCAGCATCACCAAGCCAGTGGTCAACTCCCCCTGCTGACTGAGCTCAGCGGGCATGTCGTCAAGGCTCTCCTTCAGCAACTCCGTCAAGCCTTGGATGAACTCCTTCTGCTTATTGAGGTGCTTATTGAGCTGATCGAGCATGCCGTTGAGGGATAACGACTCCAGCTCCGCCGGCTCGGCATGTTCGCCTCCGCGGCTAGGGCGCTCCTGGGAGCCATCGCCTGCCCGTGAGAGATCTTTAGAGGTCTCTATGTGGCGGCGAGCCCTCCTTTTTTCCGCAGCCTTGGTTGTCGCTCCCTTGTTACGAGTAGTTCTCGACCTCGAGCTCTGCTCACCGGCCATGGCAACGACGGACAAAGAATAAGCACTTATGAGGAGGAAAGGCAGAGTAATTTTCGGTTAGGTAGTTCCCCTTTTTATAACCTAAGTATACTAGCACTAGTAGTACTAATACCTGCATAGTGGGAACACGTTTAGGTTTGGTACGTACTAGTAGGTGTGAGCAGGCTTTCGAATGTGATGGGAACAAGGTAAAGATTAATTGATGGTTTTGGTTTCGAGGCCCGAAACGGCTCCCGATGAGTTTAGCGGAACATAAATTTCAAGTATTACACTCCTCAAATGCGTAAGTATTACTATCTTACTGTCAAAATTTGGCACAAAATACGAAGGAGACCAATGGAAGTACTACTAGCAACCCACGATTTAACTACTCGCATGCGCGCAGTGGAGTAATAATGTCTTTCTTCCGCCCTCACATCCACTCAATTTGCATGCGCTGTATTAATTGACCATCAATGAAGTGAACGACTTTACATGCGTGAAATTATCACATGGGGTGGATCTTGGTACAAAATTGCATCCGCCCGTGTACCCATGTGTGCGTGCGAGGGAATGAGTGTGTGCGTGGCATGCGTGCACATCTTCGCTTCGTGCATGTACCGCCAGTATGGGTCAGGGAGGACGAATACATTCTTCTGGAACCAGCAACACGTCACTGTGATCAATCCACGCAAGGAGGTCGCGACAACGCCTCCACATGTGCCACGTGGCTTCATGAACTGTAAGAGAGACACTGTGTAGCGTGCCATTGGTATTCTAATTTACGTGTTTTGCACATACTCGAAGTACTAGTGATGTACACGTGCATTGCACACATCAGATTTTGCAACCAAATTATGAATAAATACCACACTATAGCATGTAAGCTCTGAGTCATATATGTGTGATGTAGCCCTTCGTTTAATTCTTATAGTTCATCGCATTCAAAATCAAATTAGTTTTTTATAAAAAAGCTAAGAACGCGTGAATAGGAAAAACATGGGATTATAGTGGAATGTCGTCTTGAATCCTACAGGATTGTACGAGTGTTTGATTGTGCATAGAAAAAACGCAGAATTCTTTCAAAGAGGTTTGAGTGGATGGGATGTTTCCTATGAAATCTAGTGCAAATGAATCATATGGAAAAATTCCTATGGTTTACAATCCTACGAATCAAACAACCAAGATAGGAAAAATTCCTAATGATTAGAATCCTCCAAAATTCCTTTGAGAATCCTTTGAATCAAAGAAGCCCTTAATCTATTTTATGATTCATCGAATTGTGCGTTGTAAAGCATAATGGCAATTCAACTAGAAAAAAAGTTTGGGCAGTTATGATACGGAAGATTCTAGAACAAAAGAGAACCATTGTTGTTTTGAGGTTTGTGCATTATGCTTAAGTTCAACCATGGAGTTTTCTAGATTGTACATGTGGCAAAATCCGGTGGGGGGCTAGAAGATGGTGCGAGGGGCTGAGTGGAGGGAGACTATGAAGGAATGCACAAGTGCGAGATCGATATTTAGATAGAGGGGGCGAACACGTGCGCTGTTGCATGCAGTGGTGGAGCCATGAAAAATAAATGAGCTAGGGGGCCAAGCATTGCTAATCCTTTACGAGGAGGGTCAATTCATGAAATTAAACCTTTTTTAGCAGCAATTGTCTAATGATCAATTAGCCTCGATACATAGTAATGTTGGGGGGCAGGGCCCTTACTGCCCCCTGTCTTCGCCATTGTGCACGCGTCTGAGAGATGAAGCGGAAGGCATGGATGATGAGAGGGGGGCGTTGGATATATAATTAATGTGGGTGCATTAACTATTTATGTTAATCCTATATAGAGAGGTATAGATTGATCAATGTGGACGTGGGAAAGAGGGTGAGACCTCACTAGATATATCGATTGATCGGTTTGTGTGGAAAACTATGAAAGACCTAGCTATATACACACATACATAGAGGAACATCGATCGTTGTGCATGCACGCATGAGAGATAAAGAATGCCCGGTATGATGGAGAGAGGGATGTGTGTGGGTGTGTGCCCTCATGGGAGACCGTCCTGAAGAAAAAGATTGCATGTGTGCGATAGATAATGCCGACTGGTAGTGTGTGTGCATGCATGCACGAGAGAAAGTTAGTGGTACAATTATAAAGAGAAGACTACTGTGTGGGTGTAAAAGAATAGGTGAGGTCATAATCAATGTAAAGTTGAATTCAAATATTTGAATAAGAGATCCTGATGTTTGAAACCCATGCATGCATGAATATAACGGAGATCTGCGTAGTGTGGTTTGGAAACGAGCATGTTGTAATGTATACACATTGAACAAGGTCAAACTGATTTGAATTTGAGATACCGATGGCAGACATCATTTGCCCACGTCACATCCGTGCATGGACACACTATTCTAATTGGAGATGATGGGCGGCTTTCGCATCACAT